>NC_091933.1:1655000-1680000 GCF_041260155.1 Ptychodera flava | reverse complement strand
CACAATTGTATAAACTGAACAAAAATATTGTCAAAATGAAAAGTTAATACAACTACTGCCCTGCTACTACATACTGGCAGTGACAGTGATACATGTAGCTCTGACTCTGATGTAGTTTAAGAAGAGTTTCGGTCCTAGGACACTCAATTGACAGTGAAACAATTACACAAGATCCAGCCAGAGAGCAACACATAGAAGACTAGGGGACTAACAGTTACCATGAATTTTTGAATTCTGGCATATGAGAACAAGCAAATATTAGAAAAAAAAGATGGGGTCACCATACTTGATCTTATACAAATGCACGATGAAAAGCCAGTTTTTCTAAAATCACTTAAAATCAATATATAAAACCATTCATTTCAAGTTCATGCAGTGAATGAAATTTTCACATCTCATTGTACCAATAACACAAAAGTAAAACTCTGAACAGTAAAGACTGTAATTTAAATAGAAAAATGTGTGATTAAATGGAATGTTTTATTTGTTATCAAATTTGCCATTATTACACCCAAAATTTCTGAGATTAAAACATTAATTTCCTGGAATATTTTAACCTTCCAGTATTGTCAATTTTGTAAAAAATTTTATAAGTGGCATCTAAGTTGTATATGTCTTGTACTTTTGAAAAAAAAAATTCGGTAGGTCACTGTGCTCATTTTTTCACAATTTGGTTAAACGTAGCTAGGAATACACAATTTTCATACTCTCTCATGATTGTCATTTTGTGTGCTTTTCAACTGGTGCCATTGAACTGGCCAGAGTTGGATAAACTCAAAGCGGCTTAGACTGAGAAATCCAAAAAGTTCACTGATGCATTTAAAAATGAATCAATTTAAAAACTTGCCCTAGGTATATGGCTCTACAACCTGCTGATAAGATGTAGTGTTGAACATTTGCGTGCAGAACGACACATTACATGGTTTTTTTTTACTCTGCGTGCATTCCTAATAAATATGCGGCTATATGGTAATTTGGGGGGGGACTTGAAAATTTTTGAGGGTATTGAGGGGGGGGGACTTGAAAATTTTTGAGGGTATTGAGGGCGGGATCTGAAAAAAAATAAGATTTCAATCGCGATTCCTCCAGCCCCCCCTCACCATTTTTTTTTGAACGCGGCCTAATTGAAGCATTGTGGATGAAATGAGTGTACACACTCTTTGATATACCTATCTTAACATGGCTGTGTACTAATGGTACTGGCATTCAGCTTTTATAATCAGTCTGAAGGAACAAAGTGTCTCTATAACACGATGACAAAGGTTTCACGCCATTTCTTTTACCAACATAGAAACAAAAAGTACTCCTTACAGAACTTGTGTAAAAACGTTGCATTCATTCTTTTCTATCGCCATCGTAATGCAATATCAAAAAATTTCGCGCCATTAAACTTTCACTAACCATGACAACTGGCAATCGATGAATATACTTCGACGTCAAGTATTGAAGATCCAAAAACACTAACTCTAGTCAAAGGTTACTTAACCAGAACGAAGTTTAGTGATAGGTCAAATAAAGATTATTTTGTTGAAACTTGAATATTCTCTCAAGGCCCACACGTGTTCACACGTGGACTAATGTCATAGCGATGTCTGTCTGTCTGTCCGTGTTTGTGTGTGTATGTTAGTGTGTGTGTGTGTGTGTGTCTGTCTGTCTGTCTGTCTGTCTGTCTGTCTGTCTATTTACACGATAACTCAAAAACGCCAGAACAGATTCAAGTCAGATTTGGTACACAGGTACCAGATGCTACTTGCAAGAACTGATTAGATTTTAGTTAGTGTGGCTTGCATATAATGAAGTTATGCAATATCATTTTTTTCCGTACAATGGTTTCCCTATGGAGACGGTAATGACAGTGTAGACATATATCAAGAAATACTACACCAAATTTCATGAAACTTTTCACAGATGACAATCTCAGAACATTATAATGATACTGTGAGTGTCATGTCAATTATCTTCTCATTTGCATATTCAATGAACTTTTGTTATTAGTGACATAGCTCTAAAATTCCTTCACCAAACTTGATGATACGTGCATCAAATATTGATCTGATATATATCTAATTATACTTAGAAGCATTCGGCAGTTTCAAGTTAATAAATAGCTCATTTGTATATTTTATGATGTTTTATAACTAGTCATATAACTCCGATATAACTGCACCAAATTTGATAAATTGTGCTGCAGATACTGATCTGACAGATATCTAACTGTGGTGTAAAGCACTTAATAGTATCAAGTGATTTAAGGGATCATTTGCATATTAAATGAACTTTGTAATTAGGTCTGAAATTACGGCACCAAAGTCAGTGTAATCTGGTACAGATATTGATCTGATAAATATCTAATTGTACTGACAAGCATTTGGCAGTGTCAAGTTAACAGATAGCTCATTTGCATGTTTTATGAAGTTATGTAATTAGTCATATAACTCCGAAATAACTGCACCAAATGTGATGAAATCTGCTGCAGATACTGATCCGACAGATATTTAATTGTGGTATAAAGCATTTAGATGTGTGGAGTTAATTGAGGACTCATTTGCATATTTACTGAACTTTGTAATTAGTGATATTACTCCAAAATTACAGCATTACATTTGATGAAACTTGCTACAGATATTGATCTGATAAATATTTAATTGTGTAATTGTACTGAGAAACATTAGGCGTGTCAAGTTAATAATTAGCTCATTTACATATTAAATAAAGTTTTGTAATTATTGATTTAACTCTGAGAGTACTGTGCGAAAGTTGATGAAACCTGCTACATAAGCTTATAATGATATAACAGATATCTGATTGTTCTTATTACACGCCTCACGAGGATGTCGATTATATTGGTATGAATTGGGTTTATTGACAAAAATATTGAAAAAGATAATACAATAAATCCTCGTCAGAGATAGTTACTCTGGCAGTAGACAGTATACACGGCTAGTCTTATCAGAAGTCTGTCTTCCATTCCGCGTTGTGTGCTCAATTGAACTGCTGTCAGAATATACAATGTCTGTCTTTGTACTTGTGTTTTGGTTAGTTATTATCCCGAGGTCTGCAAATGTTGCGTAACATCTCCTTGCTCGTTGATTTGTTACTTTGATATAAGACAGGTCAAAGGTACAATTGTTTTACACAACTTCATAACAGTCAAAAAGTATGCAGTAATTCATGTCATACTGTATTATTTCATGCGTCCAGTAGTGTCTGATAAATGTCAATACATGTCGAGTCATCAGCAGTCAATTTCAATGCTTGATAACTAAGTTTGCAATTTTGTAAAACTCAAAGTCATTCCTTCCATTCAGGGGTCACAGTTGTTCTGTTGAGTAAATGCTAAAATTTTCCAGTCTGTTTACTGACTATTAGTTAACCTGTTGTAAAACACGTAAGCATATTCAGTTCATATCTGGTTTTATGATTAAATCCATTATTATACATATGATTGAAATTGATGTTATAATAGTATGTTGTACTGTTTTAAAGGGTTACCTCCTTCCTTCTCATACAGGTCGTCAGGATAGAAAAGTTAATGCGAACAAAATGCTCAATAACTGATCTTTAACTTTCATGCCATCATTCCTTGGAATTTCTAGGCCCGAGGTAAACCACGATGAACGTGACTATTATGTTGATTGTGTGTCGGCCTGAGGAAATGTTACTTTCTGTCTAGGAAACCAGCTTCTAACAGGGTCATTCTATAGCGGCTACCGGCTAAAAGCGTACACAGATCGTGACTCAAGTTTATATTTTCAGTAATCTCGAACACAGTCTAAGTCAAGGTTTATTACTTACGTTTACTGTTTTACGTATATCTGACCGGGAGGAGGGGGAATTGTACGGACGCCGATAGCGTTCTTATGAGTTGTTTTGCTGTCGGTGATAATAGCTGGTTAAATATTAACATAGTCTGTCGTCTGCCAACCGTTGTGTTCTTCAATTCAGTCAATTCCTCCTGAAAAAGCCGCTTTTAATATATTTTGCTTTTATTAACTATTGACGAACAAATGTTCGGTAACACCGTGACTTTACTCATAATATGTCATCTACTTGTTGCCCGGATATCGCTGTATTGGATGTCTTGATTGTCAGTACTTCGTAATTAATTTACCATAAAACATTTGATTTTAGGTTTAATCATAGATTATCAAAGTAATCCTACACCACTCAAAATTGCCAACTATGTTTTGCCTATATTAAGAATCTTTAACCCCCAATATGCAGTAACCATTTTAGTCATCTTGTCATTAACACAATGTACGACAGTGAGTGTCAAAACTTATCACTGAATTTGAATTTTTTATTGAGTCTTTAACTCTTGTTTTGAAGTTTTACTGAATCGGAAGAATTTCCGCGCTTATGGTGACCTTTGACCTTACTGCATATAAAATGATTACCTGTATTAATTGATCAATGTCCATTTTTTGCGTGTACACGTCTTCACGACTTACACAGCAGCCATTTACTGTCTTTACATCTTTCAGAAGTTTCGATTTGTACAGCTGAAGATTTAGAGACAACTAGACGCCTAAAGGCTATGTAAGTGACGATACTTGCATCCACAGTATTTATGCAGCTGTTACTTTTTTACTTCGGAATACTGAACCTGAAGAGAGAGACTATCGACAGTAAATGTACCCAACACTAATTTCACTGTTTGTAAGCCCTGCTTGGATCCTCTTTTCATTTATGACGTAGTCAGATGTTTGTAGGCTGCATTCACGCGTTCACAAACGGCCTATAGCTAGCTGTAGCGTTGGATGATTTTCTTCACCAGTTTTGTCAATAACAGTCTCTTGTGCTAACCCTGCCATATCATCTTGAAACAAGAACTATGGCGCTTATAAACATAACGTCTATACATTGACGTGTTAACTGCATTGTTAGACTAGTGTTTACATTTGAATTCTGGTATATTCAGAATTACTCAAAAAATGTTGGTTTCCGTTGACGTGCCACTAGGAAATAGGGTAGGTCGGTCGAGAACCTTTTTTGTACTTTTCAATAAACATATAGTAAAAGTAGCCTATAGTAATAGTAAAATTTGGCAAAATCATGCGCGATTTTTTACAATGCGGAAGAAATAGCATCGGAGAGTTTCAAAATAGGGCAGGTCGGGTCAAGGGGAAGTCCCGGGAGATATCCTTTTATTTGGCCTCACCAAAGACACTACGAAAAATCAAATTTATTGACTTTATAAATCTTTTGAAAATGCAAGAAATTCTGACACTGGTTGTCAAAGTGACATTTTCGACAGTTGGGCTCAACAACCCGCGATATAAAAAATATCAGTATCTATCCACATGTATCCTTCACAGTAATAGTAATCGATATCAGATAATTGTGACTTAATGAAATAAAAACGAAATAAAATTTTGTCCAAGCTTACACGGTCAATCTGGAAGTGTTTTTCTGGAGGGACCGTGCGGGGACCGTGGTTAGAGTGACGCTTCCAGTTCATTGCATACTCGTGTTCACAAAGACACCGTGATTTGGGAGTTTGGATCGGCACAATATACTTTATCAAGCAACTGGATACAGGTGCAGTTTAAAGGGACAAAGTCGGCCATTTTTCATGAATTTTGTTTGATACGAGATACTACTTATATTGATTGACATGTTGAAAGATATTGAATGAATCGATGACCATGCATATATTCGACCCCGGTTTTACCACAGACAAACATAGACAACATACTCGCAACGGGTATTGTTTAAGGCGTGAAGCGATAACGTGACCCATCCATGTTCGCCTCGCCTCAGGTAGCTCTCGTCTCTCTTTTCCGAAGAGTGCCGACCATGCATCCTTCGGTAATTTTTGGATTTTCGCCAATTGTTAAGCGAAAGTATGTTCAGCAAAATTTGTGTTGTTGTTGTCGTGTGGTGCTGAGCGGAATTCACGTGCAGGCGAAAACGGGAGTGTTTTGAGCTTCAGGAAAGTGAGTTTTAACGTTTTAAAAATTCCTCTCATATTTTTATGAATATATAATGGGTGTGTTTGAACCAAATTTGAAAGTATTTTATCGATACTGTCTGGTTTACGGTCAGTCATACCGTCTTTTACACGTGCGTGAAGGAAGGACATGTTTATGAAACTGCTGGCGTGTTATGTTTTGATTGGCCTGAAGCAGTCTTTCTGGCCTGAGAGCTTACAAAGTAACTACGGTTGCTACGCGACTGGCAGTACGATGCCATCTCGTCGTATTTTTCGCATAATCTCGTGCATTATCAACCACAAACAAAGCCTCCAAAAAGTTTAACACCTTTGAAGCTCATTTTAATATGAAAAGCCAATAGTCTACCGAGACGACCATGGAACAAAAGGCATGCCGCGTTTCCAGTCTGTCCATATTTGCCACGTCTGTGGTTTTACACACGATACATGAAACCATCACGAAAATGAATTAATGGTCATGACCATTAATTCATTTTCGCGATGGTTTCATTTAATTTGTCTAAAACCGGGGTCGAATATATGCATGGTCACCCATTCATTCATTATCTTTCAACATGTCAAACAATATAAGTAGTGTCTTGTATGAAATAAAATTCATGAAAAAATGGCCGACTTTGTCCCTTTAATATTTCAATAGCGCTTATTGAGCCAAACATATCTTTAGCTTACTCGTATCGATCGTTTTTCGCACATTTGCATGTTGATATGTCACATCTGCCCAATCTGTCTTTTGTTTCTCTATTGTTGTCCTTCGTCGTGATTTTGATTACAGCACATGTCAGCTAGAAAACAGTTGCAGTTGCGTGCCCGCTTTTGCAGAGTCAGAATGTTTCTAAACTTACAGCTTCAACTCAATGTCCCCACACAACTGACGAAGTCGGACGATTCACGGGACCGCCATTACTTCAGAAAAAAACTTCTCCGTTGCTTACAAAGTGAGCGTTGGTGAAATAAAGTCCGTTATTGTGAGATTATCATTCATATTTGGTTTCTGCATTCACGTCTATCTATCCAGTTGCTTCCTGCATCCATGCCTGTGTGCTGTACAGTATACTGTAATGCCACGATGCTATGTGTCCCTAGCAGCATATAGCTAAGGACAATGAAGCGACACACACACTTGTAAAATAGCTCGTTTGCATTGGACCATTCTATGTGTGACGTGTACAGTTCAATCGACACAGCTCGCCAACCTGCCGATGACTGCTCTCCACCAATACCCATAGTTCCAGACTAATATATGCAAGTCATGAACGCAATTAGGGACAAAATTTCTGCGTTGTTATGAAAAACGAACATAGTTTTTGCAGAGCGACGTATTCGGATGTCAGTCATCTGTAAATTATCCATATGAAGAAAAGCTTATTTATGTATTATCCTTAGAAAATATCTATAAAAATCAGAAATTTTGCCATTCATAGACGAGAGAAATGTGTCCCCATATTGTCTTATGATCTTAACTTAATAACTTTTGTAACCTTTTTCTAAGTGAAACACATGTATATGATTGTACGGTTACTTTATTTGCTGGCTTTGTTATATCTTTGTCACTGACCATCTCCTGTTGTGTAATTTGTTTAACTAAAATGTACATTGTACTGAAATAAAATGAACTAAACTCAACTCACCTTAGAGAAAGAGTTCTTTTACACGCTGAGGTTATTCCTGTTTGTATACAGTGCTGTTCTCGGCGTATGGCAGTAACTAAACCTTGTAACTGTTCTAGTACCATGACATTAGAGGTGCCACGGTTTGAAATGTTCGCACTTATTTTACACTTATGAACGTATATGCATTGACTACATCTGTTTGCAAAGTCTAACGGTGAAATCTATGATGTGTTTCTGATACACGCCGATATGCAGCCCTATACAGCCTGGCTCGCATTCCAGTATACCACTAGCACTCACTTCATCTTCTGACCCAAACTGTCCCTAGGCTATCACAGCTACGGTTTTCACTGTCACCCTCTCCACCTCTGTTAACAGTCTTTGATGAACATGATGAACGGAATGTGTCCATGGTGGTAATTTAATGGCATTCCTGACACTTCTGGCATGCCAACTGATGCAGAAAGTCTTGTAAGTTGATACATTTAAAATCACACTCTTAGGAAGTATATAAATGTATGTGAAACACATAATTAAATTGTTGCTATCCTTTAAGTTGGATATTATTTTGATTCAACTAACCCATATCGATAAATTGAATACTATGACAGCATAGGCCACCACATTCTAGCTATTTGATTCATATTTGAGTACAAGATTTAGGATAATAGACAATAATGAGTGACAGTGAATATTTGTAGCTACATAAAGATTCAAATAATTAAAACGGGACATTGTTGTTGTTCGGCATATTTTTCAAGACCCCCTTTGCAATTTACAAATTCCGGTACCCCATCACAATAATTATTTTTAACTCCTCAACTCCCCCTCATGGTATTGTGAACACCACACCAGAAAAGTCTTCTCGGCAGCGCTATGAGGCATTTGTGTACACTGGTTACCTCCTCGCAACCCGTACATCTTAGATCACTTTGAAACATGTGGGCGATGTTTGTCGAAATAAAAAATGTTGACGGGAACATACGTCTATATTTCAATCTAGTAAACACAATACGAACACTGCCTTGATACAATAGGACAAAATTAGATATCCTAGCTCTCCTACTGTAACTTCAACAGCTTAGAGTTGGATAACACAGTAATACGTTATCAATTATTCCATCCACTGAAGATGAATTTGAGGCGACTGATGAAGAAAATATGGCAAACTTTCGAAACATAGCGTTAAAGGATCATAGTGTTATACAGTCTCTCCATTTTGGAGTAGAGACTGCACTTACACGCAGATTCCAGCTGTGTCTCGGCGTGGCTAATCAGATCTACACGCCAAACAGCGACGTAAAATACACTTACAAAATACACTAAAAGTACACAACACAACCAAGATATGAACAATGTGTAGCGTTGTTTTCACTTTATAACATAGATAAATATTGAAGGGCTAATTTTTTAATTGCGCTGACAATATAGATTAATTACATTTATGGTTGATGTTTTATTACATTTGTGGTTGATTTTTGTACATTTATGGATGCATTTTATTACAATTATGGTTGATGTTATATTTATGGAGGTTACAGGGCCCTCAGCTATGTCACTGCAGGCCCCACTTTTGTATGACTGATGTGGAAACTATAATACACATCTACAATACTGGGATGCCATGGTATAACGTTATTGTTACAATGAGCAGTCCTGGTCAGCTCCAAAATTGGAGACGCTATACCATAATATTTTCCCCCTCTCATTAGCCAATCAGCGGCCAGCGCGCCATCAGTAAAAATTGTATTTCCTGGCAACCTCCACATGCGTCCTTCGTTACGTAGGCCATACTGTGTCGAACTCCCGCGCCGTATTCTGTCATAATGTCGAACAGTTGTGTGGCCACTCTGTCAAAACACAATTTCAAAATCGCGTACCAGTTTTATTCTGGCTAAGACAACCAAACCCCGTATATCGCTGTGATTCCTAGACTCTGGCTTGAAGTCCTGCGAAATATAAATCGTGTACCTACACAGATCGTTCAGAATACCCCATTTGTATCGGAGATGGCAGCGATACAAATTCTACCGTATGGGGAACAGTTGTGTGGCCACTCTGTCAACACATTTTCAAAATCGCGTACCATTTTTAGTCTGCGTTTGACAACTACAAAACAGGTATCGTTTTAAAGCTCTGACATTGCTCTTCTTTCTTGCAAAATGTTATACGCGTACCTACACAAATAACCTTTATAACAGTATTTCTAATAGAGATGACGAACATCCACAAAATGATTCTCGGTACTTGAGCGAAATCGATAAACTGGGGGTAGTAATGAATCGTCAATATTTCGAATATTTGTTCACTAATCGGACTCCTTGTTGGACATGACCTTCTGCAGAACACGTGGATTATGTTGACTGTCGAAATGCGTCGAAATTCACAAGACAGGGGCTTAATAAGCGGCCCAAAACTGCCGATCACACTTGTTGGGTAATTTGTGACCCAGCGTGACCTGTACTTTATTAATGATGTAATCTGGTCGATGATTGGCTGAATGCCGGAATACATTATCATAATGAGTCTCCAATTTTGGAGCTGACCCGGACTGATGAGGAAAACGAACACTATGTAACTGAACTGTTAGAAGTTTGAACCAGAATAGCAAGCAGTCGTAACACTGACAAAGCTAATACCTATTATTTCATGGCCATAGTTTGGTATATTTTATTCTTTTCAATTAGTGCACGTCAATGTCACTTTTCAACTAACTTTTCAATTCTCTCTGGATTTACAACAATGTACTTTTAAAAGCAATCGCCTTTAAATTCATGCTAAACTAGTAACAGTGTTTCCTTTAAAAACAACAGAACGGCTTCTGTGCGTTAATAACTCCCAAACAACACGAATGGTACGTGACTTTAACATGTATGACTGCCCGCCGCTGATAAAGTCTGCAAAATAAAGCCAAGAGCCTGCCAATGTAGAAAATATACAAAAATGGGTTAGAATACGCAGTATGAAGTATGAAAATTTGAAAGTTACACTGGGGAAATCCATGATATTCGAATTTCTATTATCTGAAAATACCTCGGTGCTGGGCCCAGCATGCTATGTTATTTCCCCATGTTTGATATTTTTCTGTTTTCATTCGATGAAATCTTATGTTTTTGCTGAATATGTCCAATTTCCTTTCCAATACACATCTTCATTTTGCTTCGACATATTTGCTGAAACATTTTGCTGGTTTATTTGGCCATATTTTTTGCCTATTGACAATGTTTTGGCAAATATGTATCTTCCAGTTCATGCATGAAGTCAGGCACGCTGTGGTATCGGGTAAAGTGCTCACTATATTACGCATGGCGCCACAAGGGAACGTCACAGTTGCTATGGTTTCCTCGACATACTGCAAGGGGATGGCAAAGGTTTTATCTTCATATGTTTGTAGGTGCAGTTTGAGGTCCTCATTCGGGTAAGGGTTGTGTTCACAAATTCCTCGTTAGATTAACTCTGGCCTCATACAAATGTTGAATAAGGCAGTAGGTGTGTGCTTCCCGTTCCGTTGAAAATCGAATTCGACATATTTAATCTCCAGA
The DNA here is from genome assembly GCF_041260155.1 of Ptychodera flava. Lineage (NCBI taxonomy): Eukaryota > Metazoa > Hemichordata > Enteropneusta > Ptychoderidae > Ptychodera > Ptychodera flava. Next base: position 1,668,892 of record NC_091933.1, on the reverse strand, counting down.
TTGACAGATAGACATACGATAGCAACGAGCAAAATTGACTCAGTGACCTTAGAAAAAATTAGGAGATACTAAAGACTGCGAAGCTGTTGACATTCGTCACAACCAAGAGAGCCCTCGATTTTTTTCAATGAAGGAAAATAACGTTATCTTTCACCAAAAAGAAAATAGTTCTTTTATACCGACCGCTTTTTCACGTTGTAAACTAACGAGAGTCGTTTATTCAGAGACCAAGTTTTCGGCAAACTGCAATGTCATTACATCTCAGTGAAAAATCTTATCATTAAACAATTGTCGGTTAATGAAATCCTATTCCCGACAATAACAAAATGTGTCTTCTCTTCCTTCCGCTTTTCGACGAACACCGTCACTTCACCATTTGGTTGAGGGCGAAGAACTTTAGTGTTATCCCAGTTACTGAAATATGCTTAAATACTGAGAATGAAACTCAACTTTTTCAGGCAAGACGTAAATCTTACGAAGTGTTCCAATCTAAAACTACACTAACAGAATATTATGCCTAGAAGAAAATGGTTGCAGTCTAATGATAAATGATATTATTATATTTAAAAGAATAGATAATAAATTTATGAATATTTGCATGCAACAAAATAAATAAATAAATATTAAAACGACAGAAATTAGATGTCTTGATCTAGACGCCAAGTCAAAGCATCGAACTGAATGGAGACAGCAAGGGAATTTGTCAGCCCTGTATCCATGGTTACCCGGTCTGATATGAAAAAATAGGGGAACTATTTTCCCTCCTCGTAAACGTTTAGTTTCGATGCTTTTGTGTATGTGTTATACATTACTACGCGTCTCGAGGTGGCGGTTTCAGCCAGTTAGTCTGTGTCCTGTTTAAATTGATCAATTGTCTGAGAACATATTTTCTCTAAATATCTAACAACTTTTGGCAATATACAGGCATGTCATAAAATATTATAACCTGAGTACAGTTAACCGGCCCTTGCGGCAGAAGGCGTTTTGCCCTTCTGACGTTGGGCATATGGTCACCTATTTTAGACCGGCTCTGAACCCAGTGAATAATTCATAGTATTACCCTCATTGAAAAAAGAACGAAAGATGCCTTGATTACATTTACCGAAACATGCATGGTCAAACTAACGTCAGTTTGATTCTTTAAATACAGTAGCTCAGATTCATTCATAAGACAGTCAGGTATGCTTTTCCTTCATGATCAATTATATTTATCTTCAAAAGAGTGCTGTCTTTTAGATTTGTTGTAAAATCAAAGCTCCGACGTATACCACTTTGCACTTCGTCAATATCTGACGGACTGTCATTTTGCTGATTTCTCACTGCGCAGCGTCAATTTCCGTTCCTGTTGTTTCACCTATTGATCTGCACTTTTAAAATGTACCAGCTGGGTCTCTTCATTCCACATGTACGTGCATTGTGCAACACGAAGTGTGCAGCTCACCGATACAATTTGTACATGAGAAACATGCATAAGTTTTTGTAACTGTTGTCGACTGTATTTCAGTCTTGATTTGACTCACTCAATAATAACAATAGTGCTTGCATTACAAATTTAAAAGCCCACATATTTCAGCATGGTGGAGGGTGCAAAGCCCACATATTTCAGCATGGTGGAGGGTGCAAAGCCCACATATTTCAGCATGGTGGAGGGTGCAAAGCCCACATATTTCAGCATGGTGGAGGGTGCAAAGCCCACATATTTCAGCATGGTGGAGGGTGCAAAGCCCACATATTTCAGCATGGTGGAGGGTGCAAAGCCCACATATTTCAGCATGGTGGAGGGTGCAGAATGAGTCTTTGAAGACGAGGCAGTCTATTCCACTGGCGAAGCTTAATCTTCTTAATGCCATATCAAGGACTCTTTGTGATACAATGATAACGCCAACAAAAACAACGATGATGATAATAATAACAATAATCGTCGTCGACGTCTCATCGTCATCATCATCATCATCTGACATCATCATCATCATCATCATCACATTGGCGAAACAGAATTTGCGATTCTCTTCCTAGTTGTTTCTTCACTCGACTGTAGGTTGCCATGCAACCAGAATATATATATATATTTCAGAGTAAATTGTTAGCATTTGATATTTGATACTTTGGACAAGCGTTGAAAACGATATTTCAATGGACAGTACAAGTGATTACAAAGGAAAAGGAGACTGTTTCAGAATATTTCAAGAATTGATATTTGTTGATCTCAGTTACTAAATTTAGGCTGCTAGTAACAACATATAGTTATAACCGTTTATTTACGAGGAGATTCAGCGATAGAAACTTTATAAATCCACATAAATACTGCCTTTTTATTTTACTGTTAGCGTCCTTTAATTTTTTTTTTCTCAACATAATGGTCCCATAATGGTCGACTGTTTTCTGCATTTTGTCTTTTCACTTAATTTTGAATTCTTTGTCATCTTTTATATTTATATTTATTGTGTAGTCTTCTTTTCATGGACCACAGTGGAAATAAGTCTTCGGACTTTTCTGTGCTATCCATGCACAAATAACTCCGTTGTCTCCTTTGGTGTTGTACATTGCTACATTCTGTACTTTTTTCTTATTAATTTGGTTATTTGTGCTAAATAAATAAATAAAAAATATAAAAATAAAAATAAAAAAAATAAAAAAAATTTACCTCACGTTTTTAGGTAGAAATACTGAAATCGTATTTCTGCCAAGGCACAGCTGCCACTCGTTGTGTTCGCTCCTCTAGTCTCTTTGAATATGCGACTGCGTGACTTGTCAACTACGACATGGCCACTTAACTGTCGATACAGTCACCTGTAATCTAAATATGCCCATATACAGCCAAAGGGGCGTTCCTTAGTATTCAAAATGCCCTATGTGAGGGCGCTGTTTTTAAAAAGCGGCCACCCGCTTAAAATCTGTGATTGGTTAGATTTTCTCTTTCCATGGTAACTGTGGCAAAATTGGAACAGGTGACAGTTTACCTTTAACTGTCGATTAAGCCAACTTGATGCAGTAAAAAAACAGACTCTGCCATACGGACAAAGTGACCGTTTCAAACCATACCAGTGTTTATTGATTCACAAATTGTGTCTGGTGAGTTCTGGAAAAAAATCAACACTTAGAAGTGGTTACTTTTATCTGAAACAAAAATTGGTATTTGACAAAGCAATCTGCAGTAATGTCAAGGTCGTTGACCACTCATTTTAGTATATTAATACCCATAACCACAGAACTTTCAATATAATAGCAAAAACATGTACAAGCAGTTAACCAAATACAACTTTTTCACTGCAGTCATTGGCAATGGTAGCTGTGGGTCCATACGGCTGTGGTGTTTTCAGACAGGATTCCTGCCTTTTACGGGCTGATTTTGACTTTTACGACTTTTTGTGGTGGAGGGGTAAAAGTCGTAAAACACTACAGCTGTGGACCCACAGTTAGACCAATGGTTGGTCACCAATGCTCTGAACTATAGGTCTAATATAGATTTTGAAAACTGTTGTCAAACCAATATCAAACGTCGTTGTCGTCTCCTCTCTCCCATGGTATCAATCCATGAATTACTACGCGGGTTTTTTCAGTAGGAAGCTATGTGAGGGCGCACATCCTGCTTGAATATCTACAACTTCACTGGAACCCATTAGGGAAATGAAAAATGCAGGTTTTGATAGCTACTATAGTTACCGGGAATCGTGCCCTGGGCTTTTTACTTCGGTGTTCCATCGGTTTAATATAATTAAAGAGAATTCAGAATCAAAATACTCAAACAGACCGTCCTGACCCGAGTTAGAATTTTATTCTGTGCTTTTGTCAATTTTCTAACAAGCTTCTGGGAATCGAAAAAGAATAAGACAGCTTTAATAATGACAATACAGTGGATGGCAAACAGCGCTGAAATGGAATCATAGCTGCCATTATTTGTACGTTGAAGATCTTGTTGACCGTATTCACCCGGTGATCCTTCGGTGATTATTGAACACACTATCAGTTAAAGACCAAAGTAAGACTTTAGCCAATTGTTCGCAGTATGTCTTAAACCCGGTCAGGGCAAGGTTCTGCCTGTCAACAGCTCAATGGAATGGAATGAAAACAGCAGATCCATTGAGTTCGTTGCTCGTACAGTCTCATGACTTCATGGATTCAAACTAAATGTGCATTTCACTTTTACACAAAACAACGCGAGGACCGCATACAAATTAATCAAATCAAGTCAAAGTCTGAAAAGCATGCTCCATAATCGTCAGGAAATTCAGTGTCACTCTCTTACTGTTCAATAGTACGTGTTCAGCATGGAGTAAGACGTCGATTCTCACATTGTGAATACATTTTTTGTATAAGCATGCAGGGTCATCTAATTATCTTCTCTTTCGTTCGATAATGAAACTTATTTGATGCAGTCTAACAGACGGAGGAACGAAAAACGCAGGAAGATCTATTTCATTTAAAAAAATGTCATGGAAATGTGTTTTGAAAGCGGATGTATGTTTCTATCACCGTAATGATATATTGGGAAGATATGGCTTATTTGAAGTTTTGTGTAGAGAAACTTTCTAGAAAACTCTTCTTTCTACCTTTGTTTTTTTATTTTGTAAGCTTTGCGTATTGAATCCCAGACATCGTGATTTCTGCTAAAATTGCGCTCTAGTTATTAATCCATGTCTCTTATCTTAACTTTATCATAAAGAAGTAAGTAAACGTAAATTACGCTATCTTTGCATGTTTAGTGAACTTAGGGAGCATACGGGTTTTTTTTTACGGGGAGGGGTGGATCAATGGAACTCAAAACCGAGTTTGAGCTGAGCTTGTGAATCATATATCAGTCATGTTTGGTCGAATGGGTAGAAAGAAGCAACAAGCGTAGAGATTATTATTTTTATTTCTCTTTAAATCGGACATCAATTGTCCATAGAAACACTATTACAGAAATGAAAGAATAAACTTAAAGACACTTGGAATAAAGCACCGGTGAGGGTGCTGACAGCCAACCTTATCTCACTAGAAAAGAGAATCAATCCAAAACTTGCGTAATTCAGATGAGAAATTCAAGCACTGATTCACTTGCTGAATAATTACATTATCACATATAGATATTCGTACCATAAAGCCATACATTTGTTTTCTGAGTAAACTGTCAAAATTATACAGATCGTTTGAAACAAACATGGAACTTGCACTACTGAACTTTCTGTATCCAGAAAAATACGGGCAGCATTATTATAAGCAACTCTCAGTTTCATCATAGCCCCAAGGGAATATCTAAACCAAAGGTGAGATCCGTACAATTGGTAACAATAGGCTTTAAAAATCATACATTTTACCCTTAAAGAACATAGCGAAAATTTCCTCAGAAGCATATTAGCTGAAACATAGAATGATCTCTTTTGACGATCAATATCTGCATCGTCTAAAAAGTGAGACGTCAGAAGACAGCCCAAATACTTCTTAGTTTCTACAAATGCGATTTGTATACCATTTATGTAAACTTTAGGAAAATGTACAACTCTAGATTTGTTAGAGATGACACACAGGCATTCGGTTTTCTTTGTATTGAAAACAATGTCATGAGTGGTACCATAAGAACTACAAATATCTATCAATTTCTGCGTCCTTTGACAGAAGGACATATCAAGCAAATGTCGTCGGCATACATTAAATGGTTTATAAACGTTCCACCGATATTACAGCCTACTTGAGATTTTACAAGCAAAGCACTCAAGTTATCATTATATACATTAAACAGTTTTGGGGATAGGACACCGCCCTGTCTTACACCATTAGTAACAGTAAATCCAGATGAAATGCAATCACCCCAACGAATAATAATAGATTGCGTCCGATACCAAATGAGTAAAAATCTTACAATATAAATTGGAACCTTGCGAGAAATCAACTTCTTAAACAATGTCCAATGGTTCACGCGATCGAATGCTTTTGAAGCATCCAAAAAAGTAATTATGACGTTACTACCATTTTTTCTGTAATAATTGACAATTTCCTTTAAAACAAACAGGCACATGTCAGTAGAGTGACCCTTCTTAAAACCAAACTGGTAGTGAGACGTGTCAAGATACAACTCCATACTGTTCAAAAGAACAAATTCAAGAATTTTTGAAGCAATAGTCGACAGTGCAATAGGACGATAGTTGTTCTTATTACTGATATCACCATTCTTATCTTTGATAATTGGCACAAGTACAGTTTCTGAGATTTTGTTTGGACAAACTCCATGAACTAACATTGCAGTAAAGCACATACTAAGCAGTACAAACACTTTGTCAGCGGCATAGATATAATGCTCTGCTGAAAGTAAATCTGAACCAGCTGATTTGCCCATCTGTAATTTTCTTATTGCACATCGAATGTCACTGGGTGAAACAATGAAGTCATTTACACCATTACAACTGTTTATCGTGTCTTCAACAAACTTTTGATCATTATTGTTATGGACGTCATTAAACAAACCACTGTAATGTTGACGCCACATTTCAACAATATTAGCATCGCCATTGCAACCATTAACACTGCTGGGTCTTTGTGGTGTTTTAGCATTAATCTTACCGACTGACCGCCAAAATCACGTAGAGATTGAAGAAATATGGTTTGATAGTTAAAGGTTTTTCACCTGGAGCTGATGTTCACATATTACAGGAGGAAAGGAACAACATCAAATAGAATAGAGTTTGTCAGTGCAGATGCCGATTCCTTTACTTGACGATTCAATGCATACAAATGTACGTAAAATGACCTCTTTGCAACTAAAAGGTGTAAACTTCTGCAACTGTCTTAAATTACTCCATCCGAAAATAAATGTAGACTTTTTGACGAAATTTTCACACTATTAAAGCTAAAAGTCAACAATGGTCTAATGCGTAGTATATTGACTGGTTATGAGGGTACAACTGTTACACCGTAATGTCTTATTCGTCTTTGGTCTATTATATCGAGTCTAACAAACTATCTTCTTTTTCTTGAGATCATATCATATCATAGAATTATTTTGGGAGACTCAGGACCAAGTACACGTTCAGCTAATACCTCAAAACCAGTCAATCTGTGCATACTGTTCCACTTTAAAGTTACTCTGTCGTAGTAGTATAGTGTGTATGTATGACAAGGGGTAAAACGTAGCCTGCCAAGATTAGTCTGGCAACTTAACACACACACACACACACACACACAGACACCTTAGGTTTCATTCTCTGCTGGAGAATACTGTAAATTTTTGTGTGTAGACATAAATACTCAACCTGTCTGCATCACTGTGATCTACATCACTATGTTTGGACTGCTTTTTGTATCATGCAACGCTTCCCTAGATACAAAAAGTAGACTGACGCAGTTTCACACGACATGTGCTAACCTTTTTGGGTGTTGTTTTTATGTATGAGTACAGTAAATACGACACTGCGAACCTTTCCAATCGCCCCTCAATTCCACCACCCCTCCCTTCAGAGGTGTTTATGAGCGCTGCTTAACTATAGAAAAACAAAGCTCGACCACTTGAAGGACATTTAGATGATGTCATCAAGTGGTCAGAGGAATGACCAATGCGTTTTGCGACTTTAACGGCAGAATAATGAGTTTAAAGCATACTTCCATACGCTTCTTTCATACAATGGGAATAGTATTGCATGGAGTAGAAAAATCCCATGGAATCTGCATTAATTAATGGTGAACGATCTGAAATGCGTTTAGGCTTAACGTATCATGAGCTGCTTGTTGATTACTAGAATACTGACGCACAGAAAGAAAACAATCTGCTCTAAGAAGATTAGGAGCTGGGTTTAGGAGCTTTCGGTGTTAGTTCAAGGCTATTCTACCGGCCTAATGTATCATTAACTATAATACGACCCTCTCACCGTTCAATACTGATAACTTTACTAAACACGTAATTTACTAAGGTTACATAATTATTTGACCATGAAACGAAAAAAAATGAGGTGTAAAGACACGAGTCTCTAAAATTGAGAAATGAAGACGAAAACAAACTTCAAAACCACCTTAAATCATGATAGTAAGTAAATGTAGTTTATTCGTTATTTTATTTTTTTAAATAATTAAAAAGTTTAATAAAACGTGAAAAAAATACGTCGATTAAAGTCTGAAAAAAATCATGAAAAGATGACTGTGTTGGAGGTAAATTGTTGGCACAATACTGTGAAAATATGGTATTACCAGTAGACTTATGTTACCCCAGTAACTAGCAATCATTGCCATGAAATGATAGGGCTACAGTCCAATACTCATATTCCAATCTGTGTTCAAGTTCAGCAGATATAATGCGAAATTCATCGACAAAGCAAATAATACAATAAAATGATCATATGCTTAATTTTACAATTCTTTTCAAAAGTGACAGTTATATCCCAAGTCAGAAAAATAAAAGTCAAAGATAGAAGTTGTAACCGGGGAAATATTTGAAATGTTCCGTCAGAATTAACTTGCTAAAAACGTGGACAGAGTGAAATATTTACCTTTTATGTATATACAATACGAGAATTATGTTGAACTTTGTTTTGAAAATGTTGAGTACAGTAGTTTTTATCCATTCTTTATACAGTGTTAAATGAAAACTGCCATGTCCAGTGACAAGTTAAAATAATACATTGCTAACTTGATGTAGACAGCGTTGATTGGTGGCGTCATTTCATGTTCTGTAGATCATAAACTTAGCTGCAACTATATTACTTCAGCTACGTATTTTTTCCCAGGCCATTATCCTTGTATGATCTATGTTTCCTTGTCATCAAACTTTCAAACTTGCGTAGTTTATTAAGTAACTTACAAGCTATGAAAACGATTTGATATTGAAGTATAAATGTAAAAAACACTGATACGTTGTTATCACATTGTACTAAAGTTGTTAAAGATGAGGGCCACTTGGCATGCATAAATAATGTTATTACTTTAGTTGCAGAGTTGAAATACTGACACTGTGATGTGAGCCGTCAAGGTTATAGATGCCGATGACCAACATTGAAGACAGAATATTGCATAAGTAGTGATTATGTAAATGATTTTTATGGTCAAGCAATATGGTGCGATCAGTCCGAATTTTATCAAATATTCGTATGGCGCGATCCTTGACACATAATGTATCAAATATTCCGTGTAGATAATGCAAGAGATATCGACGATTCACTCATGATTTACTCAATGATTACTTGCATCTTTGTCAATAAAAGGAAAGGAGTCATCAGTGGAAGATCGTCTCAAAGCCATTATTCCTGACGAATAACTTCGTAAAGTACCAGCTGCAACTGAACTTCGGTTAGATGACAATCGCATCGAACCCATTTCGTCATCGTCCACTGAAAAATGACAGTCAGAAGAAATCACAGATCCGCTCTCACCTGAGAATTTTGTATTTAGATTCAAATTGTCTGGACTGTTACTATGGCTATTTAAGTTGTTACTGGATTTGGCTACTTGCATGAAGATTCCAGTTGAAGACTGGTTACGTTGCCAAACATTGTAATCGTCTGACCTCGGGTCACTGTATCTTTCAACGGCTTCGTCATAAGGTGGTGGTATACTGTTTTGGCTATCTCCCGGCATAGTGATCACCGACCCTGGGCTCTCATCATCCATGGACACTATAAGAGTATACTTCTTTGGATAGGTCCCTTGCAGAACAGCGGGAGCAGTCATCACTCCATGAAGACCGCCACCGTGCGATGTACTTGGTCGACTTCCTTGGAATGAAAACCAATTCGTTGTGCAAGCGTTGCCTGTTAAGACAAAGGGACACGAATGCGATTAAATGAATTCAAGTGTAACGCTCAGAAGAAATCTTGGTCATGTTGACATCAACTATCGAAAGTATTTTCAAGTCCGAATCTCCCGGAAGTTGTGTAACATGCAAACCGCACCGTGATCAATTCTCTCAACATTGACACGACGTGAATTGGCTCTGTAGGACAGCTCCCCCGCTTTCAATTTGGACATACTAAATGAACAGAACCTATATTTCACCTCGGTCTTGTCCAATGAATTGATGTCTCATCCTTGGTGGTCCATCAACCTGCACGATGTCTGATAATTCTTCTGAGTTTTCAGCAATAACTCTGGATGGTTGTCTTGGCCTTTTAAAATTCATGCAGACGATTGTTGAACATATTATTACCATGACAATCATTCCTGATGTCACTGAGACGATGGTGGAACGCTCATCGTTGTGTGGATTTACTTCTCTGTGTAACCAAGCTGAGATTAAATTAAATATCTAATTTTAGACAACAATGACAAACAACATGCCGATAGCTTTCTCATTAAGCTACATATTCGGTATTTGTAGCGCCGTCATATATCAAATACTTATATGATCTTCTGACTTGAGAGGAAAAAATGTTAATTGCAGTTCCTCTTTCTCTACAGCCAGTACAAAAGTAGAAATAAACTGAAAACACAATCATTGAATAGGAAGTATTCTAAAACGCTAACAATCGAGAATGAAACTGGCGGTCATCTTACCGTCTTTATATTCACAGCGATCTCCGAAGTAGTGCGCCGTACATCGACAAACACCAGTATCTAGACATTGACCCTGGTTGTAACATCCAGCTTCAGCTATACAGTTGTAACGTACTGTAAAGTCCAAACAAATGACGAGTCACAAAACGATTTATTAATTTCGAATGATAAACAATCTATATGCCACTGTACGGTACATGTGTGATATTTTTCCATTGGTTTCAACACTAAACCTACAGATTCTTCATGTGAACCTTGGTCTCGTTTTGGAAAGAAATCCGTCCAATTGCTAATGTTAATGATACACGAATTAGTGACTGATTGAATAGATGTGTGTATCACTAAGACGGGTCATTATCAGATTATTAGTATTCTATGAATTGATCGATGTGATATTTAGCCTCGTGCTTTACAGTTTGACACTTACGTATCCAGTGTCAAATTGGTGACCAAAAATTGTATGTGCAAATTTGTCCGGTAATTTAATAGATATTTGCCAAGCTGCAAAGTCTTCAAATTTGCAAATTCGTAGTGTCTATACTTGAATAAGGCAATAATTCACTTTCAATTACTGTCCTAAGACTAAAACATCTGCTAATCATCTCGAATATTCCATTACCATCTTTATGATTATTTTAATGGATAATTGTCTAATTACGAAGCTCATTTATAACACAAATAAGGTAATATACGTGCAACCACTCTTTGTTTGGCGACAGTCATCTCTATGTTGATAAAATTTCATCAAGTTAATTTTGCGTTGATATTTTGGACAAAGTGCCAAATTTTTCGCAAATAATCAATAAGATGATATATATAAATTATGCGTACCGTACCTTTCAACTACAAAGAAATGGTTAACAATTAACTTATGTATCCAAGTGTTTTCTTTCGGTTCGTTTGGTTAATTCCTTTTTTTTAATATATGAATAATTTTACGAAGCTGATAAATTATGCAAATTTGGCTTAGTTATATAAAATTTATCGGATATAATGCAAATCGTTTCTCATTTTCATTGAATTTTATCAGTCTTTTGTAGGATATCCTTCCAACCGACAGACAACAAACAAATGTAGGTAGGTGTACAGCGGTTTAATATGCACTACCCAGTTTAAACACGAAAACTAAAGATCTGTTCATGTAAAAAGGCGAATGCTATGTACCGCACCGCCGTTTGATCTTTTTGTCAGTTTTTGAGAGAACTAATTTTGAATTATTAGAATATGAGACACTTGTTTGATGACAATAACAATAGAATTTTAAAAAAATGGTCAAAATTTACTCCGCTTAGCTACTATGCTACACTGTAGTCTACTTAAAATTACAAAGTTATTGGTTGGCATTCTGGAACACAACAGAAATACTGTCATACTGTCACAATGTGCAAACCGCGTTATAACTGAAGTAATGCGACGCAGAAACAGAAAGACTTTGTACAATGTGTGTATCAAGTGCAGTGCTGTTTACAGCCCATGTTCCCGGCGAAGAAGCAGACCGCTGTACATGAGAGACAATACCATGGTAGGAATAATTCATTTTCCATGGATCTGTGGTATTTTCAATAGATCTGCACCTTGCGTGGGTCAATGTGTGTATCAAGTGCAGTGCTGTTTACAGCCCATGTTCCCGGCGAAGAAGCAGACCGCTGTACATGAGAGACAATACCATGGTAGGAATAATTCATTTTCCATGGATCTGTGGTATTTTCAATAGATCTGCACCTTGCGTGGGTCACATATTTGCGAGAAAGTTCTTATCCTACAATTTCAGTAAAGTACACATAAAGCACCATAATGTGTTTGCACTTTTCGCTGATGGGTTGTCCTGAATTATTCTCTGTGTCATGATGCGTCCACAACTGGAGAGTTAAGCACTTAATAACACTGCTCGTATAGTTTCAACAATGTTGTTTCTGGAGAAGATATGCGCCTTTCTTTCAGTATGATCTCTTGAACATCAAAACTGAACGCTGAGTATTTTACAAAGTTTGCATGACTTCAAATCATGTATTGTCTGAAATTTGGCATTGACTAAATGAAAGTTGACCTGGAAACACTGGTGAACTGATTCCATTTTTCGTGTTTGGAACTTCAATCATTTGATAGTTGATTTTCTTCATGTATATTTCAGCAATGTATGGAAATGTTGATAGTCTTACTTTTCCTCTAAACTTACCAATGTCACAATGTCTCCCTTTAAACCCTCTTTTGCAGACACATTCCGCAATAGACTCATTGCAATGTCCTCCATTTCTACATCCACGACAGACATCTGTCACATTCACCTCTAGATGATTGGTAGAAATGACAGTCCCTGTATTAAATGATACACCAAGAGATTCATAGATGATAATCAAGTGAACACATACCTGATCAGTAAGCATGAATGACATGAAAAGAAGAATTCATTGAAAGACAAGAAGAATACACTATCTTTTGGAAGTGTATGTTTGCTACTCACCTCCTTGTCTGTAATATTATGCAATGTACAATTCCGCTACAATCTTTACATAATGCACAATTTTAGGCAAATGAATACTCATCATTGATAATGACTCATCGGTTGATTTGCATACTTAAACAATACTCATTAATAAACTTTGCATAAATGAAGCATTAGATGATAAATCTTTGAAGACTGTTTCATTCGATCGACTAATACCCTTAAATGTGAACTTTGGAGACTGTCAAGATTATCAAGGACTCCAACAATTAAATTCAAGACACATGTTTGCCGTCAACGCAGAGGGCGGTGCTAAACACTCACAGTTAATAACATGCATGCATGTAAAGCTGATCGAGCAGAGAGGATGGTTACAATCTGGACATTTCCCATTCGCCATGAGGCACTGGATAGGTTAGGGAGCGTTCAGTTATTATGGCCGGGGTGGGCCGGCAAATTCTTCCTGCGCATCAGTCAAAATAAGTGAACCCCCCCCCTACCCATTGTACCAAAAAATTGATGACCCCCCTTTCAAGATGACAAAAATTTCATGACCCCCTCCCCCCACATTGCTTGAGTAAATTAACTGCACACACAAACACCTCAGGGGTATGGAGCGATAGAATCCCCCCAAAAAAGCTTAAATTTTTTCAAATGACCTTCCTTACAAACTCAAAAGGTGTTAATGCTCAGATTTCCCATTCTGACTTGCTATAATTTTGAAATTACCCCTCAAAGGGGTTGGACAGAAATTACTGGTGGATCGAAATTTTTTTGCGCAAGCGTGTGTGTACATATTTTGATATTTGGATTTAATTAAAAATCAGCTGTTGATAATGTTGATTCACTATACATGGTATACATATATTTTCTCATACATGTATGAGGAATCTATGTAATGCTTTCTAATTGCAAAACTATATCTATGCATTTATAGATATTTGATAATTTACATAAATGTACTTAAATGAAATAGGGTTTTTACAACTGGCATGTG